>NC_079196.1:224851695-224894195 GCF_029499605.1 Hyla sarda
TGAGCAGTCATTCGGCAATCGGACAGTGAGGAGGCAGGTAGGGGCCCTCCGGCTGTCATGTAAGCTGTTCGGGATGCCGCGATTTCGCCACGGCTATCCCGAACATCTCCCTGAGCTAACCAGCATGCTTTCACTTTCACTTTAGATGCGGCGTTCAAAGTTAAAAGGGTTAATAGCGAGCGGCACCGCGATCAATGCCGCGCGCTATTAGCCACGAGTCCCGGCCGTTGTTAGAGGCCAGGCCCAACCCGCTATGACGCGGGGCCACGTCGTGGCCCCGCGTTATAGAAAGGGAAAGGACTCATGACGTTCCAGTACGTCATGTGTCCTTAAGAGGTTAAAGGGGTACCCCGGGAAACTAAACCCATAGCCCATCCTTTCCCTATCATAAACCTGTTTCATTGTCTAAATATCATTCCTTAGCTATATAGAGCAGTTTCCCTTCTTTCAGTTGTCACTTACATACAGGGAATGAGGAAAATACGTCATACTGTCATCCTCTGTGTCTCTGTCCAAATCCCTCACTGAAAGCAGCCCCCGCCTTCCTGAGAGACACAGACCAAGTGGTTTCTGCCCTGCACTGATGACTCATTTCCTGTTTTAGTGCTGAGAGCTGGGAGGTGTGTGCAGCCTTAGCCAATCAGACACAAAACTTCTCTCTGCTGCTCAGAGCAGGAGGGTGGGGGCTGCTCTCAGAGAATGAGCTGGCTGGAAGAACTGCAATGATTGCTGGCAAATGTAGTATCTATGAGGCAAGGATGGCAAAGAATATCAAGCAGTCAGAGAAGACCACAGGGGCCACCGGAGCCATGCATATCAGGCAGGATCATTTGCAGGGAACATATCTAGATAGTGTGGTGGCTTTGGAGCTTTTTTTTGTATATATACTTCCCTGGAGTACCCCTTTAATGTCGCTCCTTCTACAATGCTATGCTCCCATGATAAATTTCTATCTGTAACTTTATAAAATTGTACAATTTTGGGACCTTCGTTGTCATGTGACTGTTCATATTGAAAGGAAATTGAAAGGTTAGTAGGGTCGGGCAACTTCTGGTTTCGGGGAAAGTTGTCCAAGATAACGGTCACCAGTTGCTGCGGTGTAGAAACCATACTGTAACAAGCCAACAGATAACATAAAGTCTTAAAGGGGTACTCCCGTGGAAAACTTTTTTTTTTTTTTAAATCAACTGGTGCCAGAAAGTTAAACAGATTTGTAAATCACTTCTATTAAAAAAAATCTTAATCCTTCCAGTACTTTTTAGGGGCTGTATACTAAAGAGAAATCCAAAAAAAGAAATGCAGTTCCTCTGATGTCATGACCACAGTGCTCTCTGCTGACCTCTGCTGTCCATTTTAGGAACTGTCCAGAGCAGCATACGCCCCCTCCCATAGACTTGCATTGAGGGGGCGGGGCGGGACGTCACACGGGGGTGCAGTCGCGACGTCACGATACTAGGGGATAAGATGTCTTGGGGCCGGAGTACCCCTTTAACTATTTTAGAGCACAAAAATTGCTGTAATAGCTGCAGGCGTGCCAAATTTATCAAACAGCACACGGACTTTGATCAATTTCGCTGATGCAATGTTTAAAAAAAGCCGCAGAGTTTGTGCGGACGTGTGACTTCTGTGTGAAAAGTCACATATACCCTGGGGGAGATTTATCAAAACCTGTGCAGAGGAAGAGTGGTGCAGATGCCCATAGCAACCAATCAGATTGCTTCTTTCATTTTCCACAGGCCTCTTTAGAGGCCTGTGCAAAATGAAAGAAGCAATCTGATTGGTTGCTATGGGCAACTGCACCACTCTTCCTCTGCACAGGTTTTGATAAATCTCCCCCCCTGACTCAAAATCGCACAGAAAATGTAGGGCAGGGCTGAAGTGACCTGAGAAACCGTCTATTTCTGGGATCGTGCAACAATTTTGCGAGATTCGCCCTTAGTAAATCAGTGACCACTGCACAAATGGGGGAGATTTATCAAAACACGTCTGGAGCCTAGGAGAAGTTGCTATGTTGCCCATAGCAACCAATCAACTACTTTCATTTTTGAAAAGGCCTATGGAAAATGAAAGAAGCGATCTGATTGGTTGCTATGGGCAACATAGCAACTTTTCCTCTGGACAGGTTTTGATAAATCTCCCCCTTTGGGGGAGATTTATCAAAACCTGTCCAGAGGAAAAGTTGCTGAGTTGTCCATAGCAACCAATCAGATCGCTTCTTTCATTTTTCAGGGGCCTTCTCAGAAATGAAAGCAGCGATCTGATTGGTTGCTATGGGCAACATAGCAACTTCTCCTCCAGACGTGTTTTGATAAATCTCCCCCATTTGTGCAGTGGTGCTCTTAAAGGGGTACTCCGCCCCTAGACATCTTATCCCCTATCCAAAGGTGCCGCTGCTGGGGAGCCCTGGGATCGCCGCTGCGGCACTGCGCTATCATTACAGCACAGAGCGAGTTCGCTCTGCACGTAATGACGCGCAATACAGGGGCCGGAGCATCGTTACGTCACGGCTCCGCCCCTCGTCATGGCCCGCCCCTTTCCATACAAGTCTATGGGAGGGGGCGTGGAGGTAGTCACGCCCCCTGCCATAGACTTGCATTAAGGGGACTGGCCGTGATGTCATGAGGGGCGGAGCCATGACGTCACGCGGCTCCGTCCCCTGTATCGCCCGTCATTACGCACAGAGCGAACTCGCTCTGTGCTGTAATGATAGCGCAGTGCCGCAGCGGGGATCCCCCGGGCTCCCCCCAGCAGCGGGACCGCGGCGATCTGACATCTTATCCCCTATCCTTTGGATAGGGGATAAGATGTCTAGAGGCGGAGTACCCCTTTAATGGGTAAGAATCATGGAAATGTTTCTAAAGCAATTGTCGCACAAAGAGTCGCACGGACACTGCAAAAAAAAGTGAAAAAAAAAAAGTTAATAAAGATCATTTAACCCCTTCCCTAATAAAAGTTTGAATCACCCCCCCTTTTCCCATAAAAAAAAAACCTGTGTAAATAAAAATAAACATAAGTGGTATCGCCGCGTGCATAAATGGCCGAACTGTAAAAATATATAGTTAATTAAACCGCACGGTCAATGGCGTACGCGCAAAAAAATTCCAAACTCCTAAATAGTGCATTTTTGGTCACTTTTCTTATCATTAAAAAATTAATAAAAAGCGATCAATAAGTCCGATCAATGCAAAAATGGTACCATTAAAAACTTCAGATCACGGCGCAAAACAATTTGAAAAATAAAAAAGTTATAGGGGTCAGAAGATGACAATTTTAAACGTATACATTTTCCTGCATGTAGTTATGATTTTGTCTGGAAGTGCGACAAAATCAAACCTATATAAGTAGGGTATCATTTTAACCATATGGACCTACAGAATAAAGATAAGGTGTCATATTTACCGATAAATGTACTACGTAGAAACAGAAGCCCCCAAAAGTTACAAAATGACATTTTTTCTTCAATTTTGTCGCACAATGAATTTTTTTTCCATTACGCCGTGGATTTTGTTGGTAAAATGACTAATGTCACTGCAAAGTAGAATTGGTGGCGTAAAAAAAATAAGTCATCATACGGAATTTTATGTGCAAAATTGAAAGCGTTATGATTTTTAGAAGGTGATGAGGAAAAATGGAAAACGCAAGAACAGAAAAACGCTGAGTCCTTAAAGGGTTAAGGTCATCCGTTTGCATCCGTTATTGTCCGTTTTTTTTTTTTTTTTTAAGCAGTTTTCATTTTTGACGGGAGAAGAGCGGGACGGGTCTAGACGGCCGTGTGAACGCAGCCTAACGCTGTACAGTTTACCTCATCCCTCCCTTTTATATTCCCCACTTAGTGACCTGGGGGAACTGGTTTGATCACGTGATCGGATGGTGGAAGGCGAAGGAAAGGCACAAGATCCTCTACGTCTTCTACGAGGACATGATTGAGGTAACGGAGAATACCGCCTGGTCGGCCATGGTTGCGCTGGGTGTTTACACTTTTGCTCTTCCTCGGACAGGACTCTCCACGTGAGATCCACAAAGTGATGAGGTTCTTGGGTAAGGACCTTCCCGAGGACGTTGTTCAGAAGATCCTTCACCACACCTCCTTCCAGTCCATGAAGAACAACCCAATGTTCAACTTCAGCGCCCTCTCGGAGACGGTTTTTGACCAGTCTGTGTCGACTTTTATGAGGAAAGGTAAGAGGCTATAGACACCATGGGGGAGATTTATCAAAACCTTGTGTAAAGAAAGAGTGGGGCGGTTGCCCATAGCAACCAATCAGATGACAGCTTTCATTTTTAAAAAGGCTTCTGAAAAATGGAAAAAGCCATCTGATTGGTTGCTATGGGCAACCGCACCACTCTTCCCCTACACAGGACATGCTAGGAGTTGTAGTTTTGCAACAATCTTCGCCCTATCGGTTGTTGGGTACCTTCAGTTGGTGCACATTGACTGTTCGGGCATGCTGGGAGTTGCAGTTTTGCAACAATCTTTGCACTATCGGTTGTTGGGTACTTTTAGTTGGTGCACATTGGCTGTTCGGGCATGCTGGGAGTTGTAGTTTTGCAACAGCTATGCCACCAACCACTCCCCTCCTTCCTTTTCACACCCAAACCAAAGAGGCGTCTCTGGACCAGGACAACCATAACCTTTTTCCTCTATTTTCAGGAATTGTTGGAGACTGGAAGAACCATTTCCATGAGTCTCAGAACCTCATATTTGACAAAGAATATGAAGAGAAGATGGAGGGCAGTGGGCTGGCGTTCCGTACCGAGCTCTGACAACCAGTCGGCCATATTGTATGAAGACATCATCTACACCAGAACTGGCAAAGATTCCTCACCAAAGCCTTATAGTCTTATATCTTATATGTGTGATATTGGGATCTGTGTGACTTTAAAAAAAATCTAAAAATTAAAAAATGTTACCTAATTACAATGGAGTGAGCAATAAATCTCCATCTACTAACTATAATATGTGATCATTACAAGACACCACCAACTAGATGAAGGGGGTCTGCAAAGGAAGGAGAAAATAAGGGCCAAAGGTCAGAGGTATAAGGTAAAAACTATAAAATACAAGAGAACATTATTGTAACCAGCAGAATGGCACTACAATGACGTATTAAAAATAATACCGCCATGCTGTGCCTAGATAGCAGTACCATACTGTGCCCAAATAACACAGCCATACAGAAAAACATCATATACAGAGCACTTAACAAAATCATACTGTGCCATATTAACATGGCCATGCATATAAACATCATATACAGAGCACATAACAATATCATACTGTGCCCTAATAACATAGCCATACATAAAAACATCATATACAGAGCACATAACAATATCATACTGTGCCATATTAACATGGCCATGCATATAAACATCATATAGAACCAACATAACAATATCGTACTGTGCCCAAATAACACAGCCATACATAAAAACATCATATACAGAGCACATAACAATATCATACTGTGCCCAAATAACACAGCCATACATAAAAACATCATATACAGAGCACATAACAATATCATACTGTGCCCTAATAACAGCCATACAAAAAAACATCATATAAAGAGCACATAACAATATCATACTGTGCCATATTAACATGGCCATGCATATAAACATCATATAGAACCCACATAACAATATCATACTGTGCCCTAATAACACAGCCATACATAAAAACATCATATAAAGAGCACATAACAATATCAGACTGTGCCATATTAACATGGCCATGCATATAAACATCATATAGAACCAACATAACAATATCATACTGTGCCAAATAACACAGCCATACATAAAAACATCATGTTACGCCGAGCGCTCCGGGTCCCCGCTCCTCCCCGGAGCGCTCGCAACATTCTCACTACGGCAGCGCCCCGGTCAGATCCACTGACCGGGTGCGCTGCGATACCGCCTCCAGCCGGGATGCGATTCGCGATGCGGGTGGCGCCCGCTCGCGATGCGCACCCCGGCTTCCGTACCTGACTCGCTCTCCGTCGGTCCTGTCCCGGCGCGCGCGGCCCCACTCCCTAGGGCGCGCGCGCGCCGGGTCTCTGCGATTTAAAGGGCCACTGCGCCACTGATTGGCGCAGTGGTTCCAATTAGTGTGTTCACCTGTGCACTCCCTATTTATACCTCACTTCCCCTGCACTCCCTCGCCGGATCTTGTTGCCATTGTGCCAGTGAAAGCGTTCCCTTGTGTGTTCCTAGCCTGTGTTCCAGACCTCCTGCCGTTGCCCCTGACTACGATCCTTGCTGCCTGCCCCGACCTTCTGCTACGTCCGACTTTGCTTCTGTCTACTCCCTTGTACCGCGCCTATCTTCAGCAGTCAGAGAGGTTGAGCCGTTGCTAGTGGATACGACCTGGTTACTACCGCCGCAGCAAGACCATCCCGCTTTGCGGCGGGCTCTGGTGAATACCAGTAGTAACTTAGAACCGGTCCACCAGCACGGTCCACGCCAATCCCTCTCTGGCACAGAGGATCCACATCCTGCCAGCCGGCATCGTGACACATCATATACAGAGCACATAACAATATCATACTGTGCCCAAATAACAGCCATACAAAAAAACATCATATAGAGCCCAAATAACATGGTTATACATATAAACATATACAGTCCACATGGCCATATCTATCTATCTATATACATAAAAAAAAAAAAAAAAAAATATATATATATATATATATATATATATATATATATATATATATAGTATATGGAAACTATCACTTGGGAAAACCAGTTTTAACTAAAAACTAGTTTTAACTGTAACATATCTATCTATATTTTTTTCCACCTGGCCTTCTAAGTGCTATACCTCTTATTTTTCCCCTACAGACCCACATAAGGGCTCGTGTTACGCCGAGCGCTCCGGGTCCCTGCTCCTCCCCGAAGCGCTCGCGGCGTTTCTCTCCCTGCAGCGCCCCGGTCAGACCCGCTGACCGGGAGCGCTGCACTGACATGGCCGGCGGGGATGCGATTCGCATAGCGGGACGCGCCCGCCCGCGAATCGCATCCCAGGTCACTTACCTGTCCCGGTCCCCGGCTGTCATGCTCTGACGCGCGCGGCTCCGCTCTCTAGGGCGCGCGCGCGCCAGCGCTCTGAGATTTAAAGGGCCAGTGCACCAATGATGGTGCCTGGCCCAATCACCTTGATTAGCTTGCACCTGTGCACTCCCTACTTATACCTCACTTCCCCTGCACTCCCTCGCCGGATCTTGTTGCCTTAGTGCCTTGAGAAAGCTATTACTGTGTTTGTCCATACTGTGTTCCTGACCTCCTGCTATTGCCATATTGACTACGAACCTTGCCGCCTGCCCCGACCTTCTGCTACGTCTGACCTTGCCTCTGCCTTGTCCTTCTGTCCCACGCCTTCTCAGCAGTCAGCGAGGTTGAGCCGTTGCTAGTGGATACGACCTGGTTGCTACCGCCGCAGCAAGACCATCCCGCTTTGCGGCAGGCTCTGGTGAATACCAGTAGCATCTTAGAACTGGTCCACCGGCACAGTCCACGCCAATCCCTCGCTGACACAGAGGATCCACAACCAGCTAGCCGAATCGTGACAGTAGATCCGGCCATGAATCCCGCTGACGTGCCGCTGCCAAGTATCGCTGATATATCCACGCTGGTCGCCCAGCAATCCCGACTGATCGCCCAACAAGAAAACCAGTTGTCGTACTTGACCACCATGACACAGCAACTTCAGTCACAGCTTCAGCAACTTCAGCCACAGCTACAGCAACTTCAGTCACAGCTACAGCAGCTGCAACAGCAACAACCTTCTCCTCTGCCAGCTCCTGCACCTCCTCTGCAGCGAGCGGCCGCTCCTAACCTACGCTTGTCCCTGCCGGACAAATTTGATGGGGACTCTAGACTCTGCCGTGGTTTTCTGTCACAATGTTCCCTACATTTGGAGATGATGTCGGACCAATTTCCTACAGAACGGTCGAAGGTGGCTTTCGTGGTCAGTCTCCTGTCTGGGAAGGCTTTGTCTTGGGCCACACCGCTCTGGGACTGCGATGACCCTGTCACCGCCTCTGTACACTCCTTCTTCTCTGAGGTTCACAGTGTCTTCGAGGAACCAGCCCGAGCTT
Organism: Hyla sarda; assembly: GCF_029499605.1. Classification (NCBI taxonomy): domain Eukaryota; kingdom Metazoa; phylum Chordata; class Amphibia; order Anura; family Hylidae; genus Hyla; species Hyla sarda. The sequence continues at coordinate 224,859,804 of NC_079196.1, forward strand.
CTTCTGCCGAGACTGCCCTGCTGAACCTGGTCCAGGGTAATTCTTCAGTAGGCGAGTACGCCATCCGATTTCGTACTCTCGCTTCCGAATTATCTTGGAACAACGAGGCTCTCTGCGCGACCTTTAAAAAAGGCCTATCCAGTAACATCAAAGATGTGCTGGCCGCACGAGAGATTCCTGCCAACCTGCATGAACTTATCCATTTGGCCACCCCCATTGACATGCGTTTTTCGGAAAGACACCAGGAACTCCGCCAGGAAAAAGACCTTAATCCCTGGGCACCTCTCTCTCGGTATCCCTTGCAATCTACCCCTGTGCCTCCCGCCGAGGAGGCTATGCAAGTAGATCGGTCTCGCCTGACTATTGAAGAGAGGTCTCGCCGTAGGGATAAAAATCTATGTCTGTACTGCGCTAGTACCGAACATTTTTTGGTGAATTGCCCTATTCGTCCTCCACGTCTGGAAAATGCACGCACGCAACCTGCTCATGTGGGCCTGGCGTCTCTGGGTACGGAGTCTGCTTTCCATGTCTCACTGTGCCTGTACGAATTTCTCCTTCTGCCAACTCCTCCTTCTCTGCTGTGGCCGTCTTGGACTCTGGTTCTTCTGGAAATTTTATTCTGGCCTCTTTGCTTGATAGGTACTGCATCCCGGTGATCCGTCTCATCAAGCCGCTCTATATTTCTTCAGTCAACGGGGTCAAGCTGCATTGCACTGTGCGTTATCGCACAGTGCCCCTGCTTATGAACATTGGACCGCATCTCGAGGAAATTGAATTTTTGGTTTTGCCCGGCTGTACCTCTGAAATCCTCCTCGGTCTGCCATGGCTCCAGCACCATTCTCCCACCCTTGACTGGACCACCGGGGAGATCAAGAATTGGGGTCCTGCTTGCCGCAAGGAGTGCCTCACGTCTGCTCCCAGCCCCGTCTGTCGGTCCTCAGTGTCCCCTCCTGTGCCTGGTCTCCCCAAGGCCTGTCAGGACCGTGCCGTGCCCCCTCATAGTCCCCGTCCTGGTGACACTCTGCCCCGTGTCAAGCCTCACCCTCTGCCCCCCCTCCCCATTCCCACTCCTTCTGGACTATCTGCCATGCATGGGCATACCCAGGACTTCGCTGTCCCCCGGAGGGAGACTCTACAGTCGCTCCCGATGTCCTCATCCTCTATGGAGCGACATCCCGACAAAAAGAGGGGGAGACCTAAGGGGGGGGTACTGTTACGCCGAGCGCTCCGGGTCCCTGCTCCTCCCCGAAGCGCTCGCGGCGTTTCTCTCCCTGCAGCGCCCCGGTCAGACCCGCTGACCGGGAGCGCTGCACTGACATGGCCGGCGGGGATGCGATTCGCATAGCGGGACGCGCCCGCCCGCGAATTGCATCCCAGGTCACTTACCTGTCCCGGTCCCCAGCTGTCATGCTCTGGCGCGCGCGGCTCCGCTCTCTAGGGCACGCGCACGCCAGCGCTCTGAGATTTAAAGGGCCAGTGCACCAATGATGGTGCCTGGCCCAATCACCTTGATTAGCTTGCACCTGTGCACTCCCTACTTATACCTCACTTCCCCTGCACTCCCTCGCCGGATCTTGTTGCCTTAGTGCCTTGAGAAAGCTATTACTGTGTTTGTCCATACTGTGTTCCTGACCTCCTGCTATTGCCATATTGACTACGAACCTTGCCGCCTGCCCCGACCTTCTGCTATGTCTGACCTTGTCTCTGCCTAGTCCTTCTGTCCCACGCCTTCTCAGCAGTCAGCGAGGTTGAGCCGTTGCTAGTGGATACGACCTGGTTGCTACCGCCGCAGCAAGACCATCCCGCTTTGCGGCGGGCTCTGGTGAATACCAGTAGCATCTTAGAACCGGTCCACCGGCACGGTCCACGCCAATCCCTCGCTGACACAGAGGATCCACAACCAGCTAGCCGAATCGTGACAGCTCGTTTTTTGCGTGACCAATTGTACCAATTGTAAGTATTCCTGGATTACCCCATTTAAAAGAGTAGTTAGGCACTTGGTCATCATCAGCACTCCTATAGAAATTAATGGAGCGCGTGCCGTCTACCGGTAGACCACACACACTCCTTACTGAACGTGATCATGGGGGGTCCCAGTGGCCGGATCCCCCCCACAATCAGCTACTTATTCCCTATCCTGTGGCTAGGGGAATAAGTACATTTTTTGCTGGAGTTCCCCTTTAAGGAATTAAGAGAAACCCTGATGTATAACCAGACAGAGCACATGAACGTGGTGCAATGTAGGCAAATGTATTTGTTCCCAGCCTAACCGGAGCACTGTTACGTCTTCAATTCCATATGGGGAGCGAGGGCTTAGATACATCTTCTCCATGCAGAGCCATTTTATATGTTACTAATTCTGGCAGAACAAAGATTAGTGGCAAAACGTTTGTGTGATACGAAGAAGAGTCCGGAGCGGGATGACCCGGATTATTGTAGGGAGGCGGGGGGGGGGGGGGGGGGGGTGACAACCCAGACTAAAGGGCGACCCCTGTAACCACCTACTCAGTGAAGATGTAGACCCCATCCCTGGACGGTTGCGAGGATGACTATCACGTACTGTCCCTTTAATTGGCAAGTTGGCAGAGTCTCCAGGACGGAGCGGGCATCAGTCGTAGCCCACCATGTGACCGAGCGGGAAGAACCTCTTATAACTTGTATTGGAACTTGTGAGACTCTCCATAGAAACCACCTCGAGAGCCCTCAGAGGAATTCAGTCTCTTTTTAGTCTCTCGGCTTTGATCCTCAGTTTCCCCTGGCTTCTTCGTGGAAGGGGGGGTCCAGCGCAATTTAAATTTATCGGCGTTTTACCGACCATTGTCGTCTCGTTCTTCTTCATCTTCTCCGTCCTCATGGCTTTTGAGAGGAATGCCCAGCACTTCGAGGACTTTGTGATGCAGAGGCCGCGTATCGGGCACATCTCCGGTATCCCACTGGATCAGAATACGTGCGACACCTGGGACCACATCTGGAAATTTCAGGCGCATCCGGGGGACATCCTGGTGGCCGCTTATCCGAAAGCAGGTATGGAGAAATGGTGTAACGTCATTGCTGGCAAACTCTAGTCCAGTGTTTCCCAACCAGTGTGCCTTCAGCTGTTGCAAAACTACAACTCCCAACATGCCCGGACAGCCAGCGGCTGTCCGGGCATGCTGGAAGTTGAAGTTTTGCAACAATATTCACCCTATCTGTTGTTGGGTACCTTCAGTTGGTGCACATTGGCTGTCCGGGCATGCTGGGAGTTGAAGTTTTGCAACAATCTTCACCCTATCGGTTGTTGGGTGCCTTCAGTTGGTGCACATTGGCTGTCCGGGCATGCTTGGAGTTGAAGCTTTGCAACAATATTTGTCATATCAGTTGTTGGGTACCTTCAGTTGGTGCACATTGGCTGTCCAGGCATGCTGGGAGTTGAAGCTTTGCAACAATCTTCGCCCTATTGGTTGTTGGGTACCTTCAGTTGGTGCACATTGGCTGTCCGAGCATGCTGGGAGATGAAGTTTTGCAACAATCTTCGCCCTATCGGTTGTTGGGTGCCTTCAGTTGGTGCATATTGGCTGTCTGGGCATGCTGGGAGTTGTAGTTTTCCAACAGCTGGAGGCACCCTGGTTGGAAAAATACTGCTCTAGTCACATCCAGAGCTGCATTCACAAACTAGGTTTCATACAGCTTGAGGCTTTCTCTGGATGTGACTAAAGTATTATGTCTCCCAAGATTGGTACAGCATACTCAACATTCAAAGGGGTTATATAGTATTAGAAAGAAAGAAAAACACGCTGATCTACAGGTTGTGTCTGGTATTGCAGTTCAGTTCTAGTATATTAAGCGTACCTGTCGTATCACATTAAAAAATAATGCTTCTCTATGTTACTCGCTAGGTCATACAGATTATTTACATGTCTCCTTTATGTGCCTAGCTTCTGTATGTGGCTCACAAATCCCTCTGTTCTGCTGCTCACTCATTCTGACATCCACTGCTCAGGAAGGGGCGTATCCAATGCAAGCACCGAGACCACCCACACTACCCATGCATTCACTTCCTCCCTGAGTCTGCTGTGCCGGGTCTCTTCATCCAATGATTGCAGACTGCTATGTAACCCTCTCCTCTCTGTTTTCATGCTGCGGTCTGATAGGACAGGAGTGAGCACAGAGGAGTGCTAGTCCCGCCCTCACTTCCTGGACTTTGTCCCTGCCTGTGCTTCAGCTAGGACAAAGGTGATGCTGCAGCCGGACAGGATTATGTTCTGGATGGTATGGGGACCCCTAGTGGTCTTTTTTTTTTTTTTATAAGCCATGATTTCTATAAAAAGGAGTTAGCATTTTTTATTAAGTATATTAGAAAGGTTATTGTTTTGCCAAGACGTAAAAGGTATAAAAAAGTTTTTGATTCCGACAGAGCCCATTTAAAAGGGGTCGAGCGGCAATACCAGACACAACCTGGAGATAAGGGTGGCGCTGTATCTGAAAGAGCCGCCATTGTTGTGCTAATTCTCTAAAAGCCCTAATAGCATCAAACCTTCTTCTTCGAAGGCACCACGTGGATGCAGGAGATCGTGGATATGATATGTCTGGAAGGTAATACCGAAAGATGCCGCCGGGCGCCAACCTACGACAAACACCCGTTTCTGGAAGCGGTAGCCCCGAAACCTGTCCCATCAGGTGAGGATTATATAAAAGGGGTACTCCGCCCCTAGACATCTTATGGCGATGTCTGATAGATGGCCGAGATCTGCCGAGATCACGGGGGTCCCGCCGCTGGGGACCCCCGTGATCTCGGCTGCGGCCCCCAGACATCCGGTGCATGGTGCGCACTTCACTCCATGCCGGATGACTGGCGATGCAGGGCGGAGGCTCGTGATGTCACGGTCACGCCCCGTTCGTGACATCACGGCCACGTCCCCTCAATGCAAGTGTATGGGAGGGGGCGTGGCGTACGTCACGCCCCCTCCCATAGACTTGCATTGAGGGGGCGTGGCCGTGACATCAAGAGTGGGTGTGGCCGTGACGTCACGAGCCTCCGGCGCTGCACCCAACGCTCTAAACGAACGCCGGGTGGCAGCAGAGAGATCATGGATAGGGGATAAGATGTCTAGGTGCGGATTACCCCTTTAAGTCACATGGCAAACTGGGTGTTTTACCTCTCTTTAAGGACTGCAGTTGGCAGAAAACATGGCGCCACCACGCATCTTGAAAACCCACCTTCCCGTCCAGCTGCTGCCACCATCTTTCTGGGAACAGGACTGCAAGGTAAGTATAGGGTACAGTCGCAAGTAAGTAAGTGAACCCTTTGGAATTCCCAAAATTTCTCTATTGATTTCTAGAAATATGTGGTCTGACTGTTCTCAAAATCACAATTACAGACAAAAACAACGGGAGAGATTTATCTAAACCTGTGCAAAGAAAAACGTTGCCCATAGCAACCAATCAGATCGCTTCTTTCATTTTTTAAAGAAGCGATCTGATTGGTTGCTATGGGCAACTGGTCAACTTTTTCAATCTCCCACCAAAGTTACTAAACCGTTAACACAAAAAAAGATGTACAGTTTTTGTAAACATCCACAGTGCAGGGAGAAATAGAAAGTGAAACCTTTATAATTATCCAGATTTCTAATATTGCTAATAATGTCACAATTATAGACAAACACAATGTAATAAAACTGATGTCGCAAAGAAAGATGTACTGTGTTATGTCCTTTATCGAGAAGATTGAGTAAACATCCACAGTGCAGGGAGAAACATTTAAAGGTAAAACCTTTAGAACAGTGTTTTCCAAACAGTGTGTCTCCAGTTGTTGCAGAACTTCAACTCCATAAAAAGACGTTATACTCTAGTCACCTCCATAGCTGCATTCGCAAATCCAAAAGCCTTAAAGAGGTACTCCGCCCCTAGACATCTTATCCCCCATCCAAAGGATAGGAGATAAGATGTTACATCGCCGCGGTCCCGCTGCTGGGGACCCTGGGGATCGCTGCTGTGGCACCCCGCCATCATTACTGCACAGAGCGAGTTCGCTCTGTGCGTAATGACGGGCGATATAGGGGCCGGAGCAGCGTGACGTCATGGCTCCGCCCCTCATGACATCACGGCCCATCCCCTTAATGTAAGTCTATGGCAGGGGGCGTGACGACCGCCACGCCCCCTCCCATAGACTTGTATTGACGGGGGCGGGCCGTGATGTCACGAGGGGCGGAGCCGTGACGTAACAATGCTCCGGCCCCTGTATTGCCCGTCATTACGTGCAGAGTGATCTCGCTCTGTGCTGTAATGATAGCGGGGTGCTGCAGCAGCGATCCCTGGGGTCCCCAGCAGCGGGACCGCGGCGATCTGACATCTTATCCCCTATCCTTTGGATAGGGGATAAGATGTCTAGGGGCGGAGTACCCCTTTAAGCTGTATGGAAACTAGTTTGTGAATGCAGCTCTGCATATGACTAGAGCAGTGTTTCCCAACCAGGGTGCCTCCCGATGTTGCAAAACTACAACTCCCAGCATTCCCGGACAGCCGTTGGCTTCTAGTCACATATCCACAAACTCGGTTCCACAAAGTTTATGGATTTCGGACTTGTGAATGCAGCTCTGGAGGTGACTAGAGTATAACGTCTTTTTATGGAGTTGTAGTTTTGCAACAGCTGGAGACACACTGTTTGGAAAACACTGTTCTAAAGGTTTTACCTAATGTTTCTCCCTGCACTGTGGATGTTTACTCAATCTTCTCAATAAAAAAACATAACACAGTACATCTTTCTTTGTGACATCAGTTTTATTACAATGTGTTTGTCTATAATCGTGACATTATTAGCAAGATTAGAAATCTGGATAATTATAAAGGTTTCCCTTTACATTTCTCCCTGCACTGTGGATGTTTACATAAACTGTACATCTTTCTTTGTGTTACCCAAAGACCTCCGCTGCTCCTTATCACAACCATATGAGGCAGTGGATGTCTTTGGGTAGTTCTGGGTTGATTTAGAGCAGTGTTTTTCAAACAGAATATCTTGTTGCAAAACTACAACTCCCAGCATGCGCGAACAGCCAGAGGCTGTCCGGGGAAACTGGGAGTTGTAGTTTAGCAACAGCTGGAGGCATGCTGTTTGGAAAACACTTTTTTAGAATGACATGCTATTTCCCACACTTTTACAGGTGATATACATGTCCAGGAACGCCAAGGACTGCATGGTGTCCTATTATTACTTCCAGAAAATGAACAAAGGTCTCCCGGACCCTGGAGATTGGGACACCTACTTCTCAAGCTTCCTGTCTGGAGATGGTGGGTGTCCAAGCGTCAATCCACAACATTCAAAAAACAAATACTTTCCGGGCATGCTGTGAGTTGTAGTTTTGCAACAATCTTCGCCCTATTGGTTGTTAGGTACCTTCAGTTGGTGCACATTGAATAGATGGGACCCATACAAAGTCCTGCTCCGGAGTGTTACTTGGAGTAGGTTGAAACTGGCTCTCCGGGCATGCTGGGAGTTGTAGTTTTGCAACACAATACTGCTTTACACAGAAAAGATGGTTATAGTTCTGTTGTCTAAAAAAAATATATATATGAGTAGATTACCATAATGGGTGCAATCTATATACATTTATTAATAACAAATATATATCAGATTGTAGACTAGATGATGCAGTCACAGGGCTCCCCGAGTGTATACAAATATATGTTATACCATAAAACAATGCATAAAATGAAATAAAAAGTCTAAGAATGCTGCTTATCATAAGTAGGTCTGGTTTGTCTGAGGCAGGCTGGGATCTGTAGTCCTCCCACCTTTATTGTAGATACGGATTCTGCCTTGGATGTGGTTTAGCCTTGGAATTAATTATAGGACATGCTGGGACTTGTAGTTGTAATGTTATAATGTTAATCTCCGTTGGTTAAATCACCAACAAATAAATAGCCGTATATACCGTGTATCCCCTTGGTGGTACCGTTAGTGGTATAGTTAATGCCAAGTAAAGAGATTATCAGTTTATGCCCATAAATGTCAATTGCAGGCTCCTCCGCTAGCCGCCGGATTAAATAGCATATATGCCCATAATGTTAAACAGGGTAGATCTAACCCGCTCCTCCGAGCTGACCGCTAGTGGGCTCGTAGTGGCTGGCATGCCGCGCTTCTCCTCCCTGTTGCGTAACTCCTCTGTGATGGTTCTGCCAGCATCTGCCGTTCTGTAGGTGTCAGGCGGTGGATAGAAACGGGGAATCAGGCGTCAGGCAACAGCCGTATCACACCGCTAGGTGCTTCGTCAGGAAACGGGGGAATCAGGAGTCGGGCCACAGCCGTATCACACCATTAGGTGCTTCATCAGGAAACGGGGGAATCAGGTGTCGGGCCACAGCCGTATCACATCATTAGGTGCTTCGTCAGGCCCCTGCGTACAGTGAACAGGCAGGGAGGCGGTGGATGGAAACGGGGGAATCAGGCGTCGGGCCACAGCCGTATCAAACCGCTAGGTGCTTCGTCAGGAAACGGGGGAATCAGGTGTCAGCCGTATCACACCGCTAGGTGCTTCATCAGGAAACGGGGGAATCAGGCATCGGGCCACAGCCGTATCACACCGCTAGGTGCTTCATCAGGAAACGGGGGAATCAGGCGTCGGGCCAAAGCCGTATCACACCGTTAGGTGCTTCATCAGGAAACGGGGGAATCAGGCATCGGGCCACAGCAGTATCACACCGCTAGGTGCTTCATCAGGAAACGGGGGAATCAGGTGTCGGGCCACAGCAGTATCACACCGTTAGGTGCTTCATCAGGAAACGGGGGGAATCAAGCGTCAGGCCACAGCCGTATCACACCGTTAGGTGCTTCATCAGGAAACGGGGGGAATCAAGCGTCAGGCCACAGCCATATCACACCGCTAGGTGCTTCGTCAGGAAACGGGGGAATCAGGAGTCGGGCCACAGCCGTATCACACCGTTAGGTGCTTCATCAGGAAACGGGGGAATCAGGTGTCGGGCCACAGCCGTATCACACCGTTAGGTGCTTCATCAGGAAACGGGGGAATCAGGTGTCGGGCCACAGCCGTATCACACCGTTAGGTGCTTCATCAGGAAACGGGGGAATCAAGCGTCAGGCCACAGCCGTATCACATCATTAGGTGCTTTGTCAGGCCCCTGCGTACGGTGAACAGGCAGGGAGGCGGTGGATGGAAACGGGGGAATCAGGCGTCGGGCCAAAGCCGTATCACATCGTTAGGTGCTTCATCAGGAAATGGGGGAATCAGGCGTCAGGCAACAGCCGTATCACACCGCTAGGTGCTTCGTCAGGAAACGGGGGAATCAGGCATCGGGCCACAGCCGTATCAGAATGTTAGGTGCTTCATCAGGAAACGGGGGAATCAGGAGTCGGGCCACAGCCGTATCCCACCGTTAGGTGCTTCATCAGGAAATGGGGGAATCAAGCGTCAGGCCACAGCCGTATCACATCATTAGGTGCTTCATTAGGAAACGGGGGAATCAGGCGTCAGGCCACAGCCATATCACACCGCTAGGTGCTTCGTCAGGAAACGGGGGAATCAAGCGTCAGGCCACAGCCGTATCACATCATTAGGTGCTTTGTCAGGCCCCTGCGTACGGTGAACAGGCAGGGAGGCGGTGGATGGAAACGGGGGAATCAGGTGTCAGGCAACAGCCGTATCACACCGTTAGGTGGTTCGTCAGGAAACGGGGGAATCAGGCGTCAGGCAACAGCCGTATCACACCGTTGGGTGCTTCATCAGGAAACGGGGAAATCAGGCGTCTGGCCACAGCCGTATCACATCATTAGGTGCTTCTTCAGGCCCCTGCGTACGGTGAACAGGCAGGGAGGCGGTGGATGGAAACAGGGGAATCAGGCGTCAGGCAACAGCCGTATCACACCGTTGGGTGCTTCACCAGGAAACGGTGGAATCAGGCGTCTGGCCACAGCCGTATCACACCATTAGGTGCTTCATCAGGCCCGTGCTTCGCAGGGGCCTGTCGAAGCACCTAACGGTGTGATACGGCTGTGGCCCGACGCCTGATTCCCCCGTTTCCATCCACCGCCTCCCTACCTGTTCACCGTACGGACGTGAAGTGATCTATCCTGCTGCCATCTACTTACCGGGTGAGTTGCTTCGCTCTTTTCTCCATGTGTTTACATTATCCATCTCTTCATTCAACGTGTGAGGCACCACCAGCAGCGCACACTCTCACCTTACGCATACACTCGCTGTAATAACTACAGGGAGGATCCTAGTGGAACACACAGTGGCAGTGCCGGACTTTACTTTCTTTTGTCATCACATGATTATATCTTTACTTGGCATTAACTATACCGTCTTTTATGATCTTGGTTCCCAACATTTTTCACTCGCACATATAATTCATTATTTTTAGGAGAATTTTTCCTATCATTGTCAGGATCCGGATGGGTATACAGTGAGGATGCTGGTGGTGGATCCTCTGTGTCAGTGGGGTGATGACGTGGGCCATACCAGGGGAACGGAGTCTAAGGGGTTACTGGTTTTCACCAGAGCCCGCCGCAAAGCGGGATGGACTTGCAGCGGCAGGTAACCCCCAGGTCGTTCCACCCGATAGCGACTCAACCCCAGCTGACGGCTGAGACAGACGCGGTACAAGGGATAAGGCAAGAGCAAGGTCGGACATAGCAGAAGGTCAGGGCAGGCAGCAAGGATCGTAGTCAGGGGCAACGGCAGAGGGTCTGGAACACTGGCTTGGGACATACAAGGAAAGGCTTTCACTGGCACAATGCAACAAGATCCGGCAATACTGGGAAGGGGAAGTGGGTTTTTATAGAGAGGACACAGGTGAATGTGCTGATTGGGCCAGGCGCCAATCAGTGGCGCACTGGCCCTTTAAATCGCAGAGTGCCGGCGCGCGCGTGCCCTAGGGAGTGGGGCCGCGCACGTCGGGACTGAGCCGATGGAGGACAGGACAGGTGAGGGGATTGGGATGTGAGCCGCAAGCGGGCGCATCCCGCTACGCGGGTCGCATCCCCGCCGGTGATACTAATGCAGCGCTACCAGTCAGCGGGTCTGACCGGGGCGCTGCATGGAGGTAAACGACGCGAGCGCTCCGGGGAGGAGCAGGGACCCGGAGCGATCGGCGTAACAATCATTTTATATACATACATAGTATATATAGCCTAGAGGACTGAAATACCATTTGCTTTATAAATACTTGACGTACTTCTGGGGTGTTGGAGCCCATTTCAGTAACTTCGGCTATATACAGAAAGAGTGAGCTGCACCCAACCCATACTTTATGCTGGGAGTTGTAGTTTACTCAACTGTGTAAAGCAGTATTGTGTTGCAAAACTACAACTCCCAGCATGCCCGGAGAGACAGTTTCAGCCTACTCTAAGTAATACTGCGGAGCAGGACTTTGTATGGGTCCCATCTCTTCAATGTGTACCAACTGAAGGTGCCCAACAACCGATAGGGCAAAGACTGTTACAAAACTACAACTCCCAGCATGCAACAACTGGAGGCACCGTGGTTGGGAAACACTGCTCCAGTCACATCCAGAGCTGCATTCACAAACTAGGTACCATATAGTCTATTTCTTTCTGATAATAGAATTGTGAACGCAGCTCTGGATGTGACTGGAGTATAACGTCTCTTGGGATCAGTATGACGTACTCAGCATTAAAAGGGGTCGTATAGAATTAGAACAAAACAAAACTTGGCATCTTTGTTCCCAAAACAGCGCCACATTTATTTACAGGCTGTGTCTGGTATTGCATCTCAGTTCTAGTAAACTAAATCAACCTGAACTGCAATACCAGAAACAACCTGGGCATGCTGGGAGTTGTAGTTTTGCAACAGCTGGAGGCTGCCTGGTTGTAAAACACTGGTGTGAAGGCTTGTTTTTTTATTTTATTTTCAGGGTTTTTTGCTTTTTTGCATTACTTAAAGGAGAACTCCACTTTTTAAATAAAATTTGCAGTGAAAAGCTTCATTAAAAAAAAAGTTACGTGACTTTGCGGATCATTTCCTTTACATATCATTGACATACTGTTTATTACTCCATCCACCTCCAGAGCTGCGTTCACATTTCTGCTGGTCACTTGTTAGTGAAGAGCAAGGGGTTGTAGAAGGGAAAATCAACTTAGGCCACATGTCTGACAAAGGATGAAATTAAATCCAGACAACAAGCTAAATTTTCAAGCTCAGCTCTGGAGGTGAATGGAGAATATGACCTGAAATAACTCAGAATTGGTACAAAACAGTACAGGAAAGTATTTGTTTGGTGCAAATCCAGCGGAGTCACTCACCTCCTGTTAGTATATAGAAGATGGAGGACGAAATCAAAGTGTGACCCATGGTTAGTGCCCATGGCGGTCCCTAAAAGCATTACAATGGGAAGATAGCAGAGGGGTGACAGTAACAGGGGCAGGGCTGTGACAACATATGTGCATGTATTATGGAGTTACCCTTTAACATTTTGGATTCCTTTGGCCATCTGGGCATGCTGGGACATGTGATTTTGCAACAGCAGGAGGCAACCAGAGTACAAAAACAGTACGGGAAAGTATTTGTTTTGGTGCAAATCCAGCAGAGTCACTCACCTCCTGTTAGTCTATAGAAGAGGGAGGACAAAATCAAAGTGTGGTTCATGCTGGGTGCCCATGGCGGTCCCTAAAAACATTACAATGGGAAGATATGAGAGTGATGACAGTAACAGGGGTGGGGCTTTGACATACATGGAGGCACACTGGTACAACTCCATAAAACATGTGCATGTATTATGGAGTTACCCCTTAACATTTTGGTTTCCTTTGCTTGTATGGGCATGCGGGGAGATGTAGTTTTGCAACAGCTGGAGGCAACCAGGGTGCCTCAAGCTGTTGCAAAACTACAACTCCCAGCATGGCCGGACAGCCAACGGCTGTCCGGGCATACTGGGAGTTGTAGTTTTGCAACCATTTTGGCCCTATCAGTTGTTGGGTACCTTCAGTTGGTGAACATTAAATAGATTTTTGTGATGGCAGCAACAGTGATGTGATGGCAGCAACAGGGGCGGGGCTGTGACAACACATGCATTATGGAGTTAACCTTTAACATTTCGGATTTCTTCTTCTTGCAGTCACATGGGGGAGCTGGTTTGACCACGTGTTGGGCTGGTGGAAAGCTAAAGACCATCATCAGGTTCTTTACATCTTCTACGAGGACATGATGGAGGTGAGGGGTCAGACCCCGGAAGGAGAATGAGGAGTTATCTCCAGGTAAATCGGCATTTTCTCGCTTCTGACAGGATACAAGACGAGAGATCGAGAAGGTGATGAGGTTTTTGGGGAAGGAGCTCTCTGAGGAGGTCCTGGAGGACGCCTACCGGCACACCACCTTCCAGGCTATGAGGAAGAACCCGATGGCCAACTATAGCACCATCCCCTCCTTCGTCATGGACCATTCCGTATCCCCCTTTATGAGGAAAGGTAAAATGTCCCAAATACCTTGTTATACTGGAGATGGGGCCTTCAGAGCTGTAATCATGATTCTGCTGCTTGTGAGCGCTCAGAAGTTACGGTAGGTCGCTCCTTTCACAATGGATTATGACTTCTTTTACTCCAGGCATTGTGGGGGACTGGAGGAATCATTTCACGGTGGCACAGGACGAAATCTTTGAGAAGGAATATCGGAGAAGGATGGAGGGGACAGACCTGACTTTCCGCACGCAGCTCTGAGGATGAGCGCCCCCACCTGATCGGACATGGTGACCGATTCCCACGTTACCCATAGGGGCACAGGTGACTAAGCCGTCAGGACATTATAATTCATGTGTAACCCTATGGATACTGGGTTCGTACAGCAGTGGCTTTTTAGCTGTTGTAGGACTACAAGTCTCAGCATGTCACAGAGGCTGCAGACTGTCATGAAGTTCCACTGGATCAGACCACAGCTACATGTGCAGTCCCCATATGCGATGATAGGAAATCTATGAGGTCCAGATCCAACCATTGCTATAGGGGTTTCTATATATTCAATTCAATAAGTTTCAAATGAGATATTAAAATGTATGTATCTAAGCCTATCATGTGTGACACTGTCTGTGGAGTTGAGGTATCTAATCCTATCATGTGTGATACTGTCTGCTGAGCTGCGGTATCTAATCCTGTCATGTGTGATACTGTCTGTGGAGTTGAGGTATCTAATCCTATCATGTGTGATACTGTCTGCTAAGCTGCTGTATCTCATCCTATCATGTGTGATACTGTCTGCTGAGCTGCGGTATCTAATCCTGTCATTTTTGATACTGTCTGCTGAGATGCTGTATCTAATCCTGTCATGTGTGATACTGTCTGCTGAGCTGCGGTATCTAATCCTGTCATGTGTGATACTGTCTGCTGAGCTGCTGTATCTAATCCTGTCATGTGTGATATTGTCTGCTGAGCTGCTGTATCTAATCCTGTCATGTTTGATACTGTCTGCTGAGCTGCTGTATCTCATCCTATCATGTGTGATACTGTCTGCTGAGCTGCTGTATCTAATCATATCATGTGTGATACTGTCTGCTGAGCTGCGGTATCTAATCCTGTCATGTGTGATATTGTCTGCTGAGCTGCTGTATCTAATCCTATCATGTGTGATACTGTCTGCTGAGCTGCTGTATCTCATCCTATCATGTGTGATACTGTCTGCTGAGCTGCTGTATCTAATCCTGTCATGTGTGAAACTGTCTGCTGAGCTGCTGTATCTAAGCCTGTCATGTTTGACACTGTCTGCTGAGCTGCTGTATCTAATCCTGTCATGTTTGATACTGTCTGCTGAGCTGCTGTATCTAATCCTATCATGTGTGATACTGTCTGCTGAGCTGTTGTATCTCATCCTATCATGTGTGATACTGTCTGCTGAGCTGCTGTATCTAATCCTGTCATGTGTGATCCTGTCTGCTGAGCTGCTGTATCTAATCCTGTCATGTGTGATATTGTCTGCTGAGCTGCTGTATCTAATCCTGTCATGTGTGATACTGTCTGCTGAGCTGCGGTATCTAATCCTGTCATGTGTGATACTGTCTGCTGAGCTGCGGTATCTAATCCTGTCATGTGTGATACTGTCTGCTGAGCTGCGGTATCTAATCATGTCATGTGTGATACTGTCTGCTGAGCTGCGGTATCTAATCATGTCATGTGTGATACTGTCTGCTGAGCTGCGGTATCTAATCCTGTCATGTGTGATACTGTCTGCTGAGCTGCTGTATCTAATCCTGTCATGTGTGATACTGTCTGCTGAGCTGCTGTATCTAATCCTGTCATGTGTGAAACTGTCTGCTGAGCTGTGGTATCTAATCCTGTCATGTGTGATACTGTCTGCTGAGCTGCTGTATCTCATCCTATCATGTGTGATACTGTCTGCTGAGCTGCGGTATCTAATCCTAATCTCACAGACTCCACCTCCCATCATCTCTGTACACTGTGACGATGTCTGAATAATTAAAATATAACCTTAATTAAACCGCACCGTACTTGGCGCAAATGTAAAATACCAAAGCCCAGAACTGCTGATTTTTTTGTCACTTCTTAGACGAATACAAATTTTCATACAAATAGTTATATATTTTTATAAGCAGTAATATAAAATAAAACCTATATAATTTGGGTATCGTTCTAATCATATGGACTATGGACCTACAGAATAAACATAAAGGGGGAGATTTATCAAAACCTGTGCCCAGAGCAACCAATCAGATCTCTTCTTTCGCATAGTGCGTATGCGCAATTATATCTCACCTAAAAGAAGGGAGGGATCAATCTCCAGTCTGGAAGTGCCAATATTTGCATAAAAATTTGCACAAAATTTGCATAAAAAATATATATATATAAATATATATTCGTCATTACGAATATTTATCACTATATTCTAAATATTCGCGAAATTGTGAAGTGACGATATTCACGGTACTCTGTCCCGTACCTTTGTCAAAAGTCCCCACAGTCAGAGTTCCTCCATGCTGGTAGGGCTTTCCTGGTGGGTTAACCCCTAGTCGCCTCCTAATGTCATTATAAATATATATATATTTAATATATTATGCTATAGTGTAAATACATGTACAGGACCTTAGGTCATGTGATCGTTAAAGGGGTACTCCCGTGGAAAACTTTTTTTTTTTTAATCAACTGGTGCCAGAAAGTTAAACAGATTTGTAAATCACTTCTATTAAAAAATCTTAATCCTTCCAGTAGTTTTTGGGGGCTGTATACTAAAGAGAAATTCAAAAAAAGAAATGCATTTCCTGTGATGTCATGACCACAGTGCTCTCTGCTGACCTCTGCTGTCCATTTTAGGAACTGTCCAGAGCAGCATATGTTTGCATGTTTGTTTGGGGATTTTCTTCTGCTCTGGAAAGTTCCTAAAATGGACAGCAGAGGTCAGCAGAGAGCACTGTGGTCATGACATCACAGGAAATGCATTTCTTTTTTTGGATTTCTCTTTAGTATACAGCCCCTAAAAAGTACTGGAAGGATTAAGAATTTTTAAGAGAAGTGATTTACAAATCTGTTTAACTTTCTGGCACCAGTTGATAAAAAAAAAAAAAAAATGTTTTCCACCGGAGTACCCCTTTAAGATCTCATCTGCCTGGACCTTCAGGGGGAATCATTCCAATATAGAGGCTTCTAGGGTCCTGAACCCTTAGGTCTTTATAGGGGTAGTCCAGTGCTGAAAAACTTATACCCCTATCCTAAGGATAGGGGATAAGTTTCAGATTGCGGGGGGTCCGACCGCTGGGGCCCCCCACAATTTCCTGTACCGGTCCCCGGCTCGCTAGCCAGATAGCGGGTGTTAACCACTGCACAAAGCGGCGGCTGACACGCCCGTATTGAGGGGCATGTCAGCCGCTGCATCGTGTGGTGGTCAACACGCCCCCTTCCCGCGGGTCAACACACCCCCTTCAACACGCTCCCTTCCTGCCAAGGATCCATATGGTAGATCGCGGGGGGCCCCAGCGGTTGGACCCCCGCGATCTGAAACTTATCCCCCTATCCTTAGGATAGAAGATAAGTTTTTCAGTACTGGATATCTCCTTCCAAAGGGATAGGGGATAAAATGTCTGATCGCGGGGGTCCTGCAGCTGGGACTCACCCGATCTCTGTGCAGCAGCCGGCGACGGGGGTCGTGAGGTCAAAGCCATGCTCCTCGTGACGTCACATTGCGCCCTCTCAATGAAAGTCTATGGGAGGGGGCGTGACGGCCGTCACGCCCCCTCCCACAGACTTGCATTGAGGGGGCGTGGTGTGACGTTATGAGGGGGCGTGGCCGTGACGATGCGACCCCCACCTCCTGCTCCAAGCATTTGGGACAAAATTCTAAACGCTGGGGCAGTGGAGACTGCGGAGTACCCCTTTAATTTTCTCAATCCCCCTGCCCTTTCTCCTATAACGATCGTCTTCTCTATTTTTAGAAGCTTTGGGGTCTTGTTGGCCTCAAGAGGAATTTTAGGTTCGGGATTTCTCTCATCCAAGGAGGTATAGCCCTGATCCAGAATCATAACATCAGGTGATAAAATGTTTAACCTCTTCAGTCCTGGGTCTTCTCGTATCTTGTTTCTATAGTCTGGTAAACTCGTGAGGGAAACTTCTTCATGGAGGACGGAACAAAATTTTCCATCCAGGAAATCATCTGGAACAATAATCCGGGGATTCTCTACACATTCCCCGCATTGCACCATCTGGGATAAGAACCGACACAGTGTCCGCACACTAAATGCTTCTTCTTGGAACTAATCTTTTTGCCAGATCTCTGCTGGGATCATTGGAATCCAAGTAAAACATCAATGAAAAGAACATTAAAGGGGTACTCCACTGAAAAACATTTTATTTATTTTTTTAAATAAGGCTGGGTTCACATCACGTTTTTGCTATACTGTTTTCAATCAGTTTTTCTAAAGAAAACCGTACGGCCAAAAAAACCGGATGGAACAGTATACGGCGGCATTCACACTACGTTTTTGCAATACTGTTCCTGTATCAGGTTTTTGATGAAAAACGGCTTCCTCAAAACCTGACTAAACTGTATCAAAACGTGTGGACAAATTTTAACCTGTATACAGTTAAAAACCATATACGGTTTACAAAATGATGTATGAATGTGTTATGAATAAAGTTTGACTTGCTTGATTGAAATTCCAAAAAAAAGTAAAAAACCGTATGGTGAAAACCGTATGGAACCGTATGCATGTGCGTTTCCCATTGACAACCATCTTTAAAAAAAACGTATGCGGTTGCAGTACGGTTTTAAAACCGGAGACAAAAACGTGGTCAACCACGGCTTTTACTCCAGTTTAATAACCGTGCTGCAACCTCATAAGTTTTTTTCTAACATGGACATCAATGGGAAACGCACATGTATACGGTTCCATACGGGAAACCGTATACGTTTTTACTTTGCACATGCGCATTTGCATCCTAAAGTCCCCACCCATCACCCCTCCCATTAAAAATGGACAAAATTTTCAAAAACTTATGGGTTTTTAAAAAAAATAAAAACTGACGGAACTGTATGCACTTTTAAAAACACTATACAGTTTAAAAACGCATACGGTTTACTTTTTCCCATACTGTTCCATCCGGTTTTTTTTGCCATACGGTTTTCTTTAGAAAAACTGATTGAAAACAGTATGGCAAAAACGTGATGTGAACCCAGCCTAAACTGGTGCCAAAAAGTTAAACAGATTTGTAAATTACTTCCATTAAAAAAATCTTAATCTTTCCAGTACTTATCAGCTGCTGTATACTAGAGAGAAAGAGAATTTTGTCCCAAACGCTTGGAGCAGTTGGCGGGAATCGCAACGTCACGGTCACGCCCCCTCATAACGTCACACCACACCCCTCAATGCAAGTCTATGGGAGGGGGCGTCACGCCCCCTCCCATAGACTTGCATTGAGGGGGTGCGGTGTGACGTCTTGAGGGGCGTGGCTGTGACGTCACGACCCCGCTGCCCGCACCCAGCCTTCTGTGCGAACGCCGGCTCCAGCACAGAGATTGCGGGAGTGCCAGCTGCGGGACCTCCGCGTTCAGACATCTTATCCCCTACACATACACTTGTATGGGGCCCGGACTTCCCTGGACCTGTTTTTTTTTTTTTTTCTGGCTTGTCACCTGATGGCGGTCCTGCTTGTCAGTGAGTGACTGCAACTGTCACTCACTGACCGCTGGGTGACTGCTAGGACTATGACTGGGCCCGAAGGGCCCGCACATTTCTAATAAATTACCCATTTCTAGGTGCGGGCCCCTTAAGAATTGTGGCAGGGCCGGACAGGCCAAGGGCTGATTGGAGTAGAGACGTCACGTGCCCCGCGCAGGCACATACGTCTACTCCAATCACCTGACCTGTCCACGTCACTGCGCGATATCCTTCATCCTCCCCGTCCAGCACCAGGAGCAGCAGAAGCCTTACGTGATTTCAACGATCCCCGGCAAGGTAGGTGAACTTATGGGGGGGGGGTGATGATGAGATGTGCAGGGGGGGCGATGATGAGAGGTGCAGGGGGGGGTGATGAGAGGTGCAGGGGGGGTGATGAGAGGTGCAGGGGGGGTGATGAGAGGTGCAGCGGGTTATGGGGGTGATGAGGACACAGGATAAGAGGGGGTGTATATGTATATATGATGTGTATGCATGTATGGCAGTATTGTATTTAGGGGTACAGTGTGTGGCAGAATTATATTCAGGGGCACAGTGTGTGGCAGGATTATATTCAGGGTACAGTGTGGAGCAGGGTTATATTCAGGGTACAGTGTGTGGCAGTATTATATTCAGGGGGTACAGTGTATAGCAGTATTATATTCAGGGGTACAGTGTGGGGCAGTTATATATTTAGGGTACAGTGTGTGGCAGTATTATATTCAGGGGGTACAGTGTATAGCAGTATTATATTCAGGGGTACAGTGTGGGGCAGTTATATATTTAGGGTACAGTGTGTGGCAGTATTATATTCAGGGTACAGTGTGTGGCAGGATTATATTCAGGGTACAGTGTGTGGCAGTATTATATTCAGGGTACAGTGTGTGGCAGGATTATATTCAGGGTACAGTGTATAGCAGTATTATATTCAGGGGGTACAGTGTATAGCAGTATTATATTCAGGGGTACAGTGTGGGGCAGTTATATATTTAGGGTACAGTGTGTGGCAGTATTATATTCAGGGTACAGTGTGTGGCAGGATTATATTCAGGGTACAGTGTGTGGTAGTATTATATTCAGGGTACAGTGTGTGGCAGTATTATATTCAGGGTACAGTGTATAGCAGTATTATATTCAGGGTACAGTTTGTGGCAGGATTATATTAAGTGGGTACAGTGTATAGCAGAATTATATTCAGGGTACAGTGTGGGGCAGGATTATATTTAGGGTACAGTGTGGGGCAGTATTGTATTTAGGTTACACTTTCTGGCAAGGTTATAATGATTACTGTCTTCATGCAGAGGATGAGGATCTGCTGACAATGTGAGGAGCCAATGATGTCTGGATGTCCGACTCTGCAGAGAAGATGGAGCTGGGGGAAGACCTGGTCTCTGGACGAGATGAAGAAGAAAAGATAACAGAGAAGATATCACTCAAGTCAGAAGACGTCACTCAGGTCACTGATATCATTGTGTATTCTCCTGACTGTCCCATCAGAGCTGTAGTCACTTGTAAGTTCTGCAGTGATGATGGGTAAAACTGTGTCCAATCTGTGTCTCTCCAGCTGTTACAAAACCACAACTCCCATTCCCTGAGGCTCTCCAGACATGATGGGAGTTTTAGCTTTCCAACAGCTGGAGAACAACTTCAAGTGAGGTGATCGGTGGGGGTCTCAGCAGTCAAACTCCCACCAACAAAATGGGTTGCTTATTATAAAATGCCCGGGCCCTGGGGGGGGGGGGGGGCATGTCAGCGGGGAGTGGTAGGGAGCCCCGAGGTAATGTTTTGCATCGGGGCCCTGTGGGTTCTAGCTACACCCCTGCGCACGACCTCTGCGCATTGATACAGCATTGGGGGCAACGGTTAACAGCAGAAAGGGGCGTACAACAATTATATAGTGACAAATTGTGCCCGGCCCATATAGTTGTTGCAAGCCCCTCTTTGCTGATAGTTACCCCCCCCCCCCATATAGTTGTAGGTCTCTCTGAGAGGGGCCCAGGCCTACCACAACTATGGGGGAAACTTTTAACAGAGGGGCCTACCACAACTGTGGGGGCAACTATTAACAGAGGGGCCTACCACAACTATAGGGGCAACTATTAACAGAGGGGCCTACCACACCTATAGGGGCAACTATTAATAGAGGGGCCTACGCAAACTATATGGAGCCCCCTACATAGTTTGGGTCGGCCCCTCTGTTAATAGTTGCTTCCATATAGTTTGGGTAGGCCCCTCTGTTAATAGTTGCTTCCATATAGTTTGGGTCGGCCCCTCTGTTAATAGTTGCTTCCATATAGTTTGGGTAGGCCCCTCTGTTAATAGTTGCTTCCATATAGTTTGGGTAGGTCCCTCTGTTAATAGTTGCTTCCATATAGTTTGGGTAGGCCCCTCTGTTAATAGTTGCTCCCATATAGTTTGGGTAGGCCCCTCTGTTAATAGTTGATTCCATATAGTTTGGGGAGGCCCCTCTGTTAATAGTTGATTCCATATAGTTTGGGTAGGCCCCTCTGTTAATAGTTGCTTCCATATAGTTTGGGTAGGCCCCTCTGTTAATAGTTGCTCCCATATAGTTTGGGTAGGCCCCTCTGTTAATAGTTGATTCCATATAGTTTGGGGAGGCCCCTCTGTTAATAGTTGATTCCATATAGTTTGGGTAGGCCCCTCTGTTAATAGTTGCTACCATATAGTTTGGGTAGGCCCCTCTGTTAATAGCTGCTACCATATAGTTTGGGTAGGCCCCTCTGTTAATAGTTGCTTCCATATAGTTTGGGTAGGCCCCTCTGTTAATAGTTGCTACCATATAGTTTGGGTAGGCCCCTCTGTTAATAGTTGCTACCATATAGTTTGGGTAGGCCCCTCTGTTAATAGTTGATTCCATATAGTTTGGGTAGGCCCCTCTGTTAATAGTTGCTCCCATATAGTTTGGGTAGGCCCCTCTGTTAATAGTTGCTACCATATAGTTTGGGTAGGCCCCTCTGTTAATAGTTGATTCCATATAGTTTGGGTAGGCCCCTCTGTTAATAGTTGCTTCCATATAGTTTGGGTAGGCCCCTCTGTTAATAGTTGCTTCCATATAGTTTGGGTAGGCCCCTCTGTTAATAGTTTCTTCTATATAGTTTGGGTAGGCCCCTCTGTTAATAGTTGATTCCATATAGTTTGGGTAGGCCCCTCTGTTAATAGTTGCTTCCATATAGTTTGGGTTGGCCCCTCTATTAATAGTTGCTACCATATAGTTTGGGTAGGCCCCTCTGTTAATAGTTGCTCCCATATAGTTTGGGTAGGCCCCTCTGTTAATAGTTGCTTCCATATAGTTTGGGTAGGTCCCTCTGTTAATAGTTGCTTCCATATAGTTTGGGTAGGCCCCTCTGTTAATAGTTGCTCCCATATAGTTTGGGTAGGCCCCTCTGTTAATAGTTGCTTCCATATAATTTGGGTAGGCCCCTCTGTTAATAGTTGCTTCCATATAGTTTGGGTAGGCCCCTCTGTTAATAGTTGCTTCCATATAGTTTGGGTAGGCCCCTCTGTTAATAGTTGCTACCATATAGTTTGGGTAGGCCCCTCTGTTAATAGTTGATTCCATATAGTTTGGGTAGGCCCCTCTGTTAATAGTTGCTCCCATATAGTTTGGGTAGGCCCCTCTGTTAATAGTTGCTTCCATATAGTTTGGGTAGGTCCCTCTGTTAATAGTTGATTCCATATAGTTTGGGTAGGCCCCTCTGTTAATAGTTGCTCCCATATAGTTTGGGTAGGCCCCTCTGTTAATAGTTGCTTCCATATAGTTTGGGTAGGCCCCTCTGTTAATAGTTGATTCCATATAGTTTGGGTAGGCCCCTCTGTTAATAGTTGCTTCCATATAGTTTGGGTAGGCCCCTCTGTTAATAGTTGCTCCCATATAGTTTGGGTAGGCCCCTCTGTTAATAGTTGCTTCCATATAGTTTGGGTAGGCCCCTCTGTTAATAGTTGCTTCCATATAGTTTGGGTAGGCCCCTCTGTTAATAGTTGCTTCCATATAGTTTGGGTAGGTCCCTCTGTTAATAGTTGCTCCCATATAGTTTGGGTAGGCCCCTCTTTTAATAGTTGATTCCATATAGTTTGGGGAGGCCCCTCTGTTAATAGTTGTTTCCATATAGTTTGGGTAGGCCCCTTTGTTAATAGTTGCTTCCATATAGTTTGGGTAGGCCCCTCTGTTAATAGTTGCTTCCATATAGTTTGGGTAGGCCCCTCTGTTAATAGTTGCTTCCATATAGTTTGGGTAGGCCCATCTGTTAATAGTTGCTTCCATATAGTTTGGGTAGGCCCCTCTGTTAATAGTTGCTACCATATAGTTTGGGTAGGCCCCTCTGTTAATAGTTGTTTCCATATAGTTTGGGTAGGCCCCTCTGTTAATAGTTGCTACCATATAGTTTGGGTAGGCCCCTCTGTTAATAATTGCTTCCATATAGTTTGGGTAGGCCCCTCTGTTAATAGTTGCTCCCATATAGTTTGGGTAGGCCCCTCTGTTAATAGTTGCTACCATATAATTTGGGTAGGCCCCTCTGTTAATAGTTGCTTCCATATAGTTTGGGTAGGCCCCTCTGTTAATAGTTGCTTCCATATAGTTATGGTAGGCCCCTCTGTTAATAGTTGATTCCATATAGTTTGGGTAGGCCCCTCTGTTAATAGTTGCTTCCATATAGTTTGGGTAGGCCCCTCTGTTAATAGTTGCTACCATATAGTTTGGGTAGGCCCCTCTGTTAATAGTTGCTTCCATATAGTTTGGGTAGGCCCCTCTGTTAATAGTTGCTTCCATATAGTTTGGGTAGGCCCCTCTGTTAATAGTTGCTTCCATATAGTTTGGGTAGGCCCCTCTGTTAATAGTTGCTCCCATATAGTTTGGGTAGGCCCCTCTGTTAATAGTTGCTACCATATAATTTGGGTAGGCCCCTCTGTTAATAGTTGCTTCCATATAGTTTGGGTAGGCCCCTCTGTTAATAGTTGCTTCCATATAGTTATGGTAGGCCCCTCTGTTAATAGTTGATTCCATATAGTTTGGGTAGGCCCCTCTGTTAATAGTTGCTTCCATATAGTTTGGGTAGGCCCCTCTGTTAATAGTTGCTACCATATAGTTTGGGTAGGCCCCTCTGTTAATAGTTGCTTCCATATAGTTTGGGTAGGCCCCTCTGTTAATAGTTGCTTCCATATAGTTTGGGTAGGCCCCTCTGTTAATAGTTGCTTCCATATAGTTTGGGTAGGCCCCTCTGTTAATAGTTGCTACCATATAGTTTGGGTAGGCCCCTCTGTTAATAGTTGCTTCCATATAGTTTGGGTAGGCCCCTCTGTTAATAGTTGATTCCATATAGTTTGGGTAGGCCCCTCTGTTAATAGTTGCTTCCATATAGTTTGGGTAGGCCCCTCTGTTAATAGTTGATTCCATATAGTTTGGGTAGGCCCCTCTGTTAATAGTTGCTTCCATATAGTTTGGGTAGGCCCCTCTGTTAATAGTTGCTTCCATATAGTTTGGGTAGGCCCCTCTGTTAATAGTTGCTTCCATATAGTTTGGGTAGGCCCCTCTGCTAATAGTTGCTTCCATATAGTTTGGGTAGGCCCCTCTGTTAATAGTTGCTACCATATAGTTTGGGTAGGCCCCTCTGTTAATAGTTGCTTCCATATAGTTTGGGTAGGCCCCTCTGTTAATAGTTGATTCCATATAGTTTGGGTAGGCCCCTCTGTTAATAGTTGCTTCCATATAGTTTGGGTAGGCCCCTCTGCTAATAGTTGCTTCCATATAGTTTGGGTAGGCCCCTCTGTTAATAGTTGCTACCATATAGTTTGGGTAGGCCCCTCTGTTAATAGTTGATTCCATATAGTTTGGGTAGGCCCCTCTGTTAATAGTTGCTTCCATATAGTTTGGGTAGGCCCCTCTGTTAATAGTTGATTCCATATAGTTTGGGTAGGCCCCTCTGTTAATAGTTGCTTCCATATAGTTTGGGTAGGCCCCTCTGTTAATAGTTGCTTCCATATAGTTTGGGTAGGCCCCTCTGCTAATAGTTGCTTCCATATAGTTTGGGTAGGCCCCTCTGCTAATAGTTGCTTCCATATAGTTTGGGTAGGCCCCTCTGTTAATAGTTGCTACCATATAGTTTGGGTAGGCCCCTCTGTTAATAGCTGCTACCATATAGTTTGGGTAGGCCCCTCTGTTAATAGTTGCTCCCATATAGTTTGGGTAGGCCCCTCTGTTAATAGTTGATTCCATATAGTTTGGGTAGGCCCCTCTGTTAATAGTTGCTACCATATAGTTTGGGTAGGCCCCTCTGTTAATAGTTGCTCCCATATAGTTTGGGTAGGCCCCTCTGTTAATAGTTGCTTCCATATAGTTTGGGTAGGCCCCTCTGTTAATAGTTGATTCCATATAGTTTGGGTAGGCCCCTCTGTTAATAGTTGCTACCATATAGTTTGGGTAGGCCCCTCTGTTAATAGTTGCTCCCATATAGTTTGGGTAGGCCCCTCTGTTAATAGTTGCTTCCATATAGTTTGGGTAGGCCCCTCTGTTAATAGTTGATTCCATATAGTTTGGGTAGGCCCCTCTGTTAATAGTTGCTACCATATAGTTTGGGTAGGCCCCTCTGTTAATAGTTGCTACCATATAGTTTGGGTAGGCCCCTCTGTTAATAGTTGCTTCCATATAGTTTGGGTAGGCCCCTCTGTTAATAGTTGCTTCCATATAGTTTGGGTAGGCCCCTCTGTTAATAGTTGCTTCCATATAGTTTGGGTAGGCCCCTCTGTTAATAGTTGATTCCATATAGTTTGGGTAGGCCCCTCTGTTAATAGTTGCTTCCATATAGTTTGGGTAGGCCCCTCTGTTAATAGTTGCTTCCATATAGTTTGGGTAGGCCCCTCTGTTAATAGTTGCTTCCATATAGTTTGGGTAGGCCCCACTTTAAAAAGGAGTAGTCTGGTGAAAAATAACTTATCTATAAGTTATAGATCCCAGCGGGGTCCAAGCGCTGCCCCCCCTGACGTCTGTACCCCGCAGGAAGCTGCGGCCGGCACACCCCTTCCATATATCTCTACATGGAACGGGGGGGGGGGGGCAGGCCTTGAGCTGTGCGAGGGGACCCGAAATTTCTGATGGCAGCCCTGAGGGGATAAAATGTCTAGGTGTGGAATACCCCTTTAAAGACCTAAGGGTTCAAGACCCTAGAAGGTGCAATAGAAGCCTCTATATTGGAAGGATTCCTCCTGAAGGGCCAGGCAGATGAGATCTTAAAGGGGTACTCCGGTGGGAAAAAAAAATGTTTTAATCAACTGGTGCCAGAAAGTTAAACAGATTTGTAAATTGCTTCCATTAACAAATCTTAATTCTTCCAGTACTTATCAGCAGCTGTATGCTACAGAGGAAGTTCTTTTCTTTTTGAATTTATTTTCTGTCTGACCACAGTGCTCTCTGCCGACACCTCTGTCCATCTCAGGAACTGTCGAGAGCAGGAGAGATTTGCTATGGGGATTTGCTCCTGCTCTGGACAGTTCCTGACATGGACAGAGGTGGCAGCAGAGAGCACTGTGGTCAGACAGAAAAGAAATTCAAAAAGAAAAGAACTTCCTGTGAGGCATACACCAGCTGATAAGTACTGGAAGGGTTAAGATTTCTTTAGCAGAACATTCCAGCAACAGATGGCGGCGGCTCTGTCTAATCTGAATTTTTTTTTAACAATTACTGGTGCCATAAACTGAAGGTGGAATCATACGGGATCCTATGCTCTTTTATTAAAGGATCTGCCATTTGTTGTAGTCTCCCTTCTGGTCTACTACAGTGGTCTTCGACCTGCGGACCTCCAGATGTTGCAAAACTACAACTCCCAGCATGCCAAACACTTGTCTGCCTCTTCCAGAGGATCCGCACTGATCATGAAAGGTAAATCAAGGCTTCCCTTTTTGCAAAACTTCAACTCCCAGCTTGCCCGGACAGCCGTTGGCTGTCCGGGCATGCTGGGAATTGTAGTTTTGCAACATCTGGAGGTCCGCAGGTTAGAGACCACTGGTCTACTAGGATGGGACCTTGTCTTTTTGTTGAGGTTCAACAGACTCGTGTTCAGTTGTAAAGAAGTTCTTGTTCTGGGGTCTCAGGTGCCATCTGGCCCAAGAAACTGGCTAACGTCAGGCTTATAAAAGATGCAGAACTCACTCTCCTGAGAGGGAGAAAGGGAAATGTCTCCATACAACGCTCAGTGATGGCCGCCGACCACAAGACACTATGGGGGACATCAATCAAAACCTGTCTAGGGGAGGAAAAAAGTTTCCCAGTTGCCCATAGCAACCAATCAGATGACTACTTTCATTTTTAACAAGGCCTCTGCAAAATGAAAGAAAATCTGATTGGTTGCTATGGGCAACTGGGCAACTTTTCCTCTGGACAGGTTCTGATAAATCTCCCCCTATGTCCCTTCAGAACATTCTTTGGCAACCTCATGGAGTTTCCTGGTGGAGATGCCAAGTTCAGATAGAGTTGCCCCCCAAGTTCTTTAGATGATACCACGAGCTAGAAGCAGGGGTGTAGCTATGGAGGTAGCAGTCGTACCGGGGCCCTGGTGCCTAAGGGGGCCCCAAAGCACATCTGCCCCATAAGAGACCAATATTATAATTGGCACATGGGGCCCTGTTGCAGATTTTGCATCGGGGCCTAGAAGCTACAAGCTACGGCTCTGTCTAGAAGATATACTTTGCTTACAATAAAAAAAAGACTTTATACAAACTGAGTGACACCAACAAAGTGAAAAACTCTTAAAGGAGTACTCCGGGATGGGAAAATTGCCCGTCATACTGCCGGCAGTAAAAAAATAAAGGGGTTTATACCTTCCGTCGCTCCCCTGGTGCCTCCGGTAACCAGCTCTGGCCTCCACCGCGATCCTCTTCCCGGTTGCCGGTGGTCGGCGACTCATCCTGCACATAGCCAATCACAGGCCGCAGTGAAGTCCCGCCTCGGCCAGCGATAGGTGCACCTGCTGCCGGGGCCAAAAAAGGTCACACTGCTGCTCAGCCTATCGCTGGCCGAGGCGGGACTTCACTGCGGCCTGTGATTGGCTGAGTGCAGGATGAGTCGCCGACCACCGGCAACCAGATCGCGGTGGAGGCTGGAGCGGGTTACCGGAGGCATCGGGGGAGCGACGGAAGGTATGTACCTCTTTATTTTTTTTTACTGCCGGCAGTATGACGGGCAATTTTCCTATCCCGGAGTACTCCTTTAAGGTGGTTTTATCACTTGTCCTACCAGAGATAGGACTAACAAAAACACAAGCGACCACAAGGAAGGTAGAGATATATGCGACGTCTAACATCCACATGATGCCAGGACACAAGGTCTCCAGCAGAACATTGTCAACCACATCCCGCCAGCACCCGGCCATCCACACGATGGAGAACATCATCCATTAGAACAGGTGTCTTCTTCCTTTGCTCCAGTTCTGAGGCTTTGGTGCCCATTATAGAGACTTTTATGGGTGGACAGGGGTCACATGGGCTCTGACCGGTCTGCGGGGCCCCATATACACCAAGCTGTGATGTCCTGTGTGATCGGACACCTTTCTATCAATAACAGCAGGACGTTTTGGAGATGATCTGACCCTGGAGTCTACACAACTGGTTTGGTCACAGTCTATGATCATTACTCTTGCTCATTCTCCTGCTTCCACATAAAAGCAGTGGTTCCCAACCAGTGTGCCTCCAGCTGTTGCAATAATAAAAGTTCCAGCATGCCCGGACAGCCTTAGGCTGTCCAGGCATACTGGAAGTTGTAGTTTTTCAACAGCTGGAGGGATCCTGGTTGGAAAACACTGACTTAAAGAATTGACTGGACACTTGCTTCCCCCATTGTCACCAGATAATCCATGTTATTCCCTCCATCTTGTATTATACTACGCATATATAATAGAAATCAATATAACATGAGCCTATAATTTCATACTGATATATATATATTATAGGCTAAGCAAGTTGAAATACCCACAAAAAACATGGCGGATGCGAGACTTCCGCTAAGACCGGAAGTCTACCTCCAGTGCTGTCGCTTTAAGGACTCTATGATATTGACACGTCGCCCGTCAGGCCACATCAGCGGAGCGGAGCACCCTGGGATTTGTAGTGTGGCCGGGTGACGTCACGTTCTGGTTTACATGAGGAAACCTTAGTGCGCGGACTACAAGTCCCGGCTGTCTGCCCGCCGTGTGTAGTGATAGAAGCCGGCTCCGGTGGTGTGCGGGGCTCAGAGCGGGGAACATGTCCGGGAAGGTGAAGGTGCGGGCGGCCGCCAATGCCGACTCCATGGCCGGAGCCGTGTCCGTGAATGAGAAGATCCTGAGGGACTGTCACAACCTGTACACCGACCCGGAGAACGGTGAGAGGAGCTGGGGGAGGGGAGCAGCGTGCGAGCCCTTGTGTATATATATATGTATGTATATACTGGAGCCCTTGTATACATGTCTGTATATATTGGAGCCCTTGTATACATGTCTGTATATATTGGAGCCCTTGTATACATGTCTGTATATACTGGAGCCCTTGTATACATGTCTGTATATACTGGAGCCCTTGTATACGTGTCTGTATATACTGGAGCCCTTGTATACGTGTCTGTATATACCTGGAGCCCTTGTATACGTGTCTGTATATACTGGAGCCCTTGTATACGTGTCTGTATATACTGGAGCCCTTGTATACGTGTCTGTATATACCTGGAGCCCTTGTATACGTGTCTGTATATACCTGGAGCCCTTGTATACGTGTCTGTATATACTGGAGCCCTTGTATACGTGTCTGTATATACTGGAGCCCTTGTATACGTGTCTGTATATACCTGGAGCCCTTGTATACGTGTCTGTATATACCTGGAGCCCTTGTATACGTGTCTGTATATACCTGGAGCCCTTGTATACGTGTCTGTATATACCTGGAGCCCTTGTATACGTGTCTGTATATACCTGGAGCCCTTGTATACGTGTCTGTATATACTGGAGCCCTTGTATACGTGTCTGTATATACTGGAGCCCTTGTATACGTGTCTGTATATACTGGAGCCCTTGTATACGTGTCTGTATATACCTGGAGCCCTTGTATACGTGTCTGTATATACCTGGAGCCCTTGTATACGTGTCTGTATATACCTGGAGCCCTTGTATACGTGTCTGTATATACCTGGAGCCCTTGTATACGTGTCTGTATATACCTGGAGCCCTTGTATACGTGTCTGTATATACCTGGAGCCCTTGTATACGTGTCTGTATATACTGGAGCCCTTGTATACGTGTCTGTATATACCTGGAGCCCTTGTATACGTGGCTGTATATACTGGAGCCCTTGTATACCTGTCTGTATATACTGGAGCCCTTGTATACGTGTCTGTATATACTGGAGCCCTTGTATACGTGTCTGTATATACTGGAGCCCTTGTATACGTGTCTGTATATACTGGAGCCCTTGTATACCTGTCTGTATATACTGGAGCCCTTGTATACCTGTCTGTATATACTGGAGCCCTTGTATACGTGTCTGTATATACCTGGAGCCCTTGTATACGTGTCTGTATATACTGGAGCCCTTGTATATGTGTCTGTATATACTGGAGCCCTTGTATACGTGTCTGTATATACCTGGAGCCCTTGTATACGTGTCTGTATATACTGGAGCCCTTGTATACGTGTCTGTATATACCTGGAGCCCTTGTATACGTGTCTGTATATACTGGAGCCCTTGTATACGTGTCTGTATATACTGGAGCCCTTGTATACGTGTCTGTATATACTGGAGCCCTTGTATACGTGTCTGTATATACTGGAGCCCTTGTATACCTGTCTGTATATACTGGAGCCCTTGTATACGTGTCTGTATATACCTGGAGCCCTTGTATACGTGTCTGTATATACTGGAGCCCTTGTATACGTGTCTGTATATACTGGAGCCCTTGTATACCTGTCTGTATATACTGGAGCCCTTGTATACGTGTCTGTATATACCTGGAGCCCTTGTATACGTGTCTGTATATACTGGAGCCCTTGTATATGTGTCTGTATATACTGGAGCCCTTGTATACGTGTCTGTATATACCTGGAGCCCTTGTATACGTGTCTGTATATACTGGAGCCCTTGTATACGTGTCTGTATATACCTGGAGCCCTTGTATACGTGTCTGTATATACTGGAGCCCTTGTATACGTGTCTGTATATACTGGAGCCCTTGTATACGTGTCTGTATATACTGGAGCCCTTGTATACGTGTCTGTATATACTGGAGCCCTTGTATACCTGTCTGTATATACTGGAGCCCTTGTATACGTGTCTGTATATACCTGGAGCCCTTGTATACGTGTCTGTATATACTGGAGCCCTTGTATACGTGTCTGTATATACTGGAGCCCTTGTATACCTGTCTGTATATACTGGAGCCCTTGTATACGTGGCTGTATATACCTGGAGCCCTTGTATACGTGGCTGTATATACCTGGAGCCCTTGTATACGTGGCTGTATATACCTGGAGCCCTTGTAAACGTGGCTGTATATACCTGGAGCCCTTGTATACGTGGCTGTATATACCTGGAGCCCTTGTATACGTGGCTGTATATACCTGGAGCCCTTGTATACGTGGCTGTATATACCTGGAGCCCTTGTATACGTGGCTGTATATACCTGGAGCCCTTGTATACGTGGCTGTATATACCTGGAGCCCTTGTATACGTGGCTGTATATACTGGAGCCCTTGTATACGTGGCTGTATATACTGGAGCCCTTGTATACGTGGCTGTATATACTGGAGCCCTTGTATACGTGGCTGTATATACTGGAGCCCTTGTATACGTGGCTGTATATACTGGAGCCCTTGTATACGTGGCTGTATATACTGGAGCCCTTGTATACGTGGCTGTATATACTGGAGCCCTTGTATACGTGGCTGTATATACTGGAGCCCTTGTATACGTGTCTGTATATACTGGAGCCCTTGTATACGTGTCTGTATATACTGGAGCCCTTGTATACGTGTCTGTATATACCTGGAGCCCTTGTATACGTGTCTGTATATACCTGGAGCCCTTGTATACGTGTCTGTATATACCTGGAGCCCTTGTATACGTGTCTGTATATACCTGGAGCCCTTGTATACGTGTCTGTATATACCTGGAGCCCTTGTATACGTGTCTGTATATACCTGGAGCCCTTGTATACGTGTCTGTATATACCTGGAGCCCTTGTATACGTGTCTGTATATACCTGGAGCCCTTGTATACGTGTCTGTATATACCTGGAGCCCTTGTATACGTGTCTGTATATACCTGGAGCCCTTGTATACGTGGCTGTGTATATACCTGGAGCCCTCGTATACGTGGCTGTGTATATACCTGGAGCCCTCGTATACGTGGCTGTGTATATACCTGGAGCCCTCGTATACGTGGCTGTGTATATACTGGAGCCCTCGTATACGTGGCTGTGTATATACTGGAGCCCTCGTATACGTGGCTGTGTATATACACCTGGAGCCCTCGTATACGTGGCTGTGTATGTACACCTGGAGCCCTCGTATACGTGGCTGTGTATGTACACCTGGAGCCCTCGTATACGTGGCTGTGTATGTACACCTGGAGCCCTCGTATACGTGGCTGTGTATGTACACCTGGAGCCCTCGTATACGTGGCTGTGTATGTACACCTGGAGCCCTCGTATACGTGGCTGTGTATGTACACCTGGAGCCCTCGTATACGTGGCTGTGTATGTACACCTGGAGCCCTCGTATACGTGGCTGTGTATGTACACCTGGAGCCCTCGTATACGTGGCTGTGTATGTACACCTGGAGCCCTTGTATACGTGGCTGTGTATGTACACCTGGAGCCCTTGTATACGTGGCTGTGTATGTACACCTGGAGCCCTTGTATACGTGGCTGTGTATGTACACCTGGAGCCCTTGTATACGTGGCTGTGTATGTACACCTGGAGCCCTTGTATACGTGGCTGTGTATGTACACCTGGAGCCCTTGTATACGTGGCTGTGTATGTACACCTGGAGCCCTTGTATACGTGGCTGTGTGTACATATAATCTTCCCGGGTGTATCTTCTCCCCCCCCCCCCCCTGACTATGGATATATCCCCAGGTGCACCCCCCCCCCCCCTGTATATATCCTGTAATATCGGCTCCTCTTGTCCGCAGGTCTCATCGCTCTGGCCGCCCACCTGGGCCTCACCTTTCTGCCTCCAAGGAAGAAGATCACCGTGATGTTAATGGGGAATCACTCGGCCGGGAAGAGCAGCTTCATCAACTGGTGAGGGGCCGTGTGACCGCCCTGTATCCCCCTCACATACCTCCTCTCCATGTATGGGGCTAAATACTGAATTACAGGGGATACAGCCGGGTTCACGCCATGGTTTTATTTTTTTTTTATTTTTTTTCCTGCTTTATCATAGGAGCAGAACAAATATATATATATATATATATATATATATATATATATATATATATCGCCACAGGTCTGTAACACACCAGACACCATTGACTTTATTAGGGTCCCTTCAGTTTCCAGAAGAATATACAGTACATTTTTTTTACTGGGGGGGTCCAGTATTTTTTTTACGGACGCCCCCATTGCTGATGTGATTGCCCCTGCGGGGTCTCATGTTCTCTCTCTTCCGCGCAGGTACATTGAGGAGCACATCCAGCGCACCGGTGTCGCCATAGAAACTCAAGGGTTTGCGTTCATCACAAGCGGCCGCAAAAGGGAGTCTCTGACGGTAAGTGGGGGGGGGGGGGGGGGCGTGTGATGTATACTGGGGGTCCCGGAAGATTCTTCATTTTACTTCTGACCTCTTCCACAGGGCGATGCCACCCTTCACCTGTACCCTCACTTCAAGCCCCTGCAGTCCTTCCAAGGTACGGAGACCCCACACAATGTGACGTGACGCAGGGCGCCCCCTGGTGTCTCTGCTGCTTTCACTTTTTACCCCCACAGGACAGTGGTTTCCAAACTGGGAACCTCCAGATGTTGTAAAACTACAACTCCCAGCATGCCCTGACAGCCAACGGCCAGTGTTTCCCAACCAGGGTGCCTCCAGCTGTTGCAAAACTACAACTCCCAGCATGCCCGGACAGCCAAAGGCTGTCCGGGCATGCTGGGAGTTGTAGTTTTACAAAAATGTACAGACTAATGCCATAGTGTGTCTTTCCTCGTCCCACAGGGGTGTCTGAATACCTGTGCACAGAGATCTCCACGTCGCGGCAGAAAAAGTTCAACCTGGTGACCTTTGTGGACACCCCGGGGCTGGTTGATGGCGACATGAAGTATCCAT
>NC_079196.1:224899195-224904195 GCF_029499605.1 Hyla sarda
TAGCCGACATGCGGCGATCGCCGCTGCCGGCTATTAACCCTTTAGATTGCCACTGTCAAAGTTGACAGCAGCGTCTAAAGGTGCCTTTATCCTTTCCCTGGTGGTCCAGTGGGGTGGATAGCCCCCCCCCCACCCTGCAGTGCAATCGCGGGAGGGCGATCTACTGTGGAGGTAGCCGGAGAGCTTACCTCTGCTGCTGCGGCGACTCCTGCGCTCTGAATGATAAAGCCTGGCAGGACCTGGCTTGATCAATCAAGAGCAGAGCACACAGATCAATGGGATTCTATGGAATCTCATTGATCTGTATGAGGAATCAAATGATTCCTCCTAAAAAAAATAAAATAAAAAAAAGTTAAACATTTTTTAAAAACACACACACATTAACCCCTTCCTTATTAAAAGTTGAAATCACCCCCCTTTTCCCAAATTCCATATAAAAAATATATAAACATAATAAAAATAAACATGTGGTATCGCCGCTTGCGTAAATGTCAGAGCTATATATCCTGAAAAAAAAAAATTTGGTCACTTTTTATAACAAAAAAAGAATAAAAAAGCAATCAAAAAGTCCGATCAAAACAAAAATGGTACCGCTAAATACTTCAGATCACGGCGCAAAAAAATGAGCCCTCATACCGCCCCATACGTGGAAAAATAAAAAAGTTATAGGGGTCAGAATAAGACAATTTTAAACGTATACATTTTCCTGCATGTAGTTATGATTTTTTCCAGAAGTCCGACAATATCCAACCTATATAAGTAGGGGATCATTTTATCCGTATGGACCTACAGAATAAAGAGAAGGTGTCATTTTTACCGAAAAATTTACGACTTAGAAACAGAAGCCCCCAAAATTTACAAAATGG
Organism: Hyla sarda; assembly: GCF_029499605.1. Classification (NCBI taxonomy): domain Eukaryota; kingdom Metazoa; phylum Chordata; class Amphibia; order Anura; family Hylidae; genus Hyla; species Hyla sarda. Next base: position 224,900,062 of record NC_079196.1, read on the forward strand.
TGTTTTTTTTTTTTTTTCTTCAATAATTTTTTTTTTTCCATTTCGCCGTAGATTTTTGGGTAAAATGACTGACGTCATTACAAAGTAGAATTGGTGGCGCAAACAATAAGCAATCATATGGATTTTTAGGTGCAAAATTGAAAGGGTTGTGATTTTTAAAAGGTAGGGAGGAAAAACAAAAGTGTAAAAAACGGAAAAACGCTGATTCCTTAAAGGCTTTGTGCGCCAACATTGGAGGCAGTTGTGCCTGCAGTGTGCACTGCCTCTAACTTAACTTCTTATATGCCAGTGCAACTGCCTCCAATGTCGGCACAAAAATTGGATAATTTATAAATGAATGAATAAAAGTTACGTTTTATAAGAGTAGGGATTATGAGGATTTCAGTGCCTTATGGGCACACTTGTTGTTTAAATGGCTTATCCAGGAAAAAACTATTTTTCATATATCAACTGGCTCCAGAAAGTTAAACACATTGGTAAATTACTTCTATTAAAACATCTTAATCCTTTCAGTACTTATGAGCTTCTGAAGTTAAGGTTGTTCTTTTCTGTCTAAGTCCTCTCTGATGACACGTGTCTCGGGAACCGCCCTGTTTAGAAGGAAATCCCCATAGCAAACCTCTTCTAAACTGGGCGTTTCCCGAGACAGGTGTCATCAGAGAGGATTTAGACAGAAAAGAACAACCTTAACTTAAGAAGCTCATAAGTACTGAAAGGATTAAGATTTTTTAATAGAAGTAATTTACAAATCTGTTTAACTTTCTGGAGCCAGTTGATATATAAAAAAAGTTTTTTCCTGGATAACCCCTTTAATGTATTTGTACCCTCCCCTCCTCTTGGGGCATTATTTAGTTGTTAGGCCCTGAGATCTGAGACCAGTTCTGAGTGTCCCTAATAGTCGGCTGAAGTGCACGGCACCGCTCTTTACATCCCTGCTGCCTAATCTCCAATAACTGGGATTTGATAGACAACCAGGGAGAGAAGCGCACGCTCTACTGCACGCTTAAAGGGGTATTCCGGCCATAGTTATCTTATCCCCTATCCCAGTGGTCTCCAACCTGCGGACCCCCAGATGTTGCAAAACTACAACTCCCAGCATGCCCGGACAGCCAATGGCTGTCCGGGCATGCTGAGAGTTGTAGTTTTGCAACATCTGGAGGTCCTCAGGGTGGAGACCACTGCCCTATCCAAAGGATAGGGGATAAGTTGTCGGATCGCAGGGGACCCGCTGCTGGGACCCCCCACGATCTCCATGCAGCACTTGACATTCTGTGCCGGGCTGCTGCTCCAATCTCGGAAGCTTTAGAGTTTCCGGGAATGGAGACGTGACATCACGCCACGCCCCCCCCCTGGTGACATCACGCCACGCCCCCCTGGTGACATCACGCCACGCCCCCTCAATTCATGTCTATGGAAGGGGTGTAACAGCTGTCACAACCCCTCCCAAAGACATGAATTGAGGGGGCGTGGCGTGATGTCATGTCTACAATCCCTGAAACTCGGGGAAACTCAGTAGCCCGCACAGAATGCGGTGTGTTGTACGGAGATCGCGGGGGTCCCAGCAGCGGGGCCCCCCCCCCCCCCCCCATGATCAGACATTTTATCCCCTATTCTTGGGATAGGGGGATAAGATGTCTATATCCGGTATGAGACCCAGTATGATCTAAGCTTTTCTTATGTCTGGGTTTTACAAATAATGCTAACACATGTACAGGTCATTTAAAAAGAGAAAAACTTTTGATTGGTCGGGGTCACAGTGCTGAGGCCTCCACCGATAGGAGATTGTTTCACTCCCTAGCTTGCAGCAATCTCTGTCCTTATGTCTCCTACAGAATCACTGCAGCTTTTCTGCCTCTAGGGGGCAGCAGCTCACATGTAATGAAGTAGAAAGCAGAGAATCGAGGGTAGTTATGTCTAAAGTGTGCCTGTCGCTTTAAAGATAACTTTTCACTTTGTCTATAGGACACGTTGTTACATATTTCACAATGTCAAGTTTTCATCGGAGTGTTTAAAATCTGAGGGATCTGATAGACTTACATTGTACGTTGGTCTTGGTCACATGGCACAGATCCGGGAGGAAACTCTCTTCCTAGTTCTTTCTAGTGATCGGTCGGGGTCTGAACTCTCAAACGCTGACCGATCAAGAGTTTTCACGTCAAATTGTATTTTTATTTTTAATTTTTTTATTGAAAGTTTCTATTTAAAATCTGATAAGATTTCTTTTATTCCATATAGTATGTACATTGGTTCTCGCACAATTGGCGCATCCGACCAATTGTCTTAGATTCAGGACTTGCACTCGCTGTCAGTAAATGAGAACGATGATGTTTGCATCCGGAGGCTGGAATATTTGTTACATTGTATATGTGTTTATGTATCTCGAGAGAGAGAAATATAGATAAAGATTGATAAATGTATCTTAATTTATTGATCTTTATTTATATTGAAATATCTTGAAATAGATATATCCATTTCAAGATAGATCTCAAAATAAGTAAATTAAATAGATCGATAAATATAAAGATCAATAAATATATATTTATATATTGATTCTTTATTTGTATATTGAGAGAGAAATAGATTTAGATAGAGGTATATAGATCTATATAAATAGAAATATAGCTCAATAAAAGAATATATAGATCAAATATACATTATTTTTTATTGATCTTTATTATAAGATCGTCTATTTCAAGATATCCAAATATAAACGTTTAAAAATTATTATAAAGAGCGATATAGAGCGACAAAAATAAATTTAGTGTTAAATATAAATAAATATAAAATGGTATATAGAGTGCGTATTTGTGTTTTTTATATATATTATATATATAATATATATATAGATATATAGATAGATATATAGATATATAGATATATATATATATATATATATATATATATATATATATATATATATATATATATATATATATATATATAATTTTTTTTTTTTTTTTTTTTTTTTTTTATTCATTATTATTAGAGATGAGCGAACTTACAGTAAATTCGATTCGTTACGAACTTCTCGGCTCGGCAGTTGATGACTTTTCCTGCACAAATTAGTTCAGCTTTCCGGTGCTCCCGTGGGCTGGAAAAGGTGGATACATTCCTAGGAGACTCTTTCCTAGAACTGTATCCACCTTTTCCAGCCCACCGGAGCACCTGAAAGCTGAACTAATTCATGCAGGAAAAGTCAGCAACTGCCGAGCCGAGAAGTTCGTGACGAATTGAATTTACTGTAAGTTCGCTCATCTCTAATTATTATTTTTTTTTATTATTCATTATTAATTTAATTATTTATTAATTAGATTTCTCTATCTAGACTGGGTGCATGTATAGTAATAGACACAATGGAGAAACAAGATCAAGACTGCGCCACAATATTTCACAATGTGCTAGGACTCTACTAGCTAGACCTGGTCCTCAGTATTCGGGGAGCAGCAATAACATAGTGGACTAATAAGCCATGAAGAAGAGAAGGAAAAATAGAAAAGCTGCACTCACCGATTCCGGGGGAACATAGTAGGGCGTGAACAGTGTCAACGAATCGTTTCACGTCAAACCTGCCGCTGTTTGGATTTCCATGTGCTGTTGCCTGTATGCAGTAAAGTTCCAAAATAAAAGCTACTATGTTCCCCGGGAATCGGTGAGTGCGGCTTTTCTTTATACTGTCCCCTCTGTAGACATCATTTATAATGCTTCTTCTCCTTTCCAGTCCCCCATGCACACCCTGTGGCTGATGGTCCCGGAGGACTATGTACTCTACACCTTCGTGGGGCTGCTGCTTCTCACTCTGCTCTTCCTGCTGATGGCTCAGAGATGTTTCAGGTACCAGACGATGAGGCGCGATACTAATGGGGACCTCGATGGGGACCGGCTAGCTCAGTGTTTTCCCAACCAGGGTGCCTTCAGTGGTTGCAAAACTACAACTCCCAGCATGCCTGGACAGCCGAAGGCTGTCCAGGCATGCTGGGAGTTGTAGTTTTGCAACCACTGAAGGCACCCTGGTTGGGAAACACTGAGGCCGGGTTCACACCACGTTTTTGCAATTCAATTCCCATATACGTTTACAATTTGGGAACCGTATCGAAAACCGTATGCATTGACTCTCTATTGAAAACCATACGCCGA